>NC_133211.1:7592430-7614930 GCF_958299795.1 Porites lutea
TACAGTGTATTTCAACTTGTTGAATCCGCACCGTTCATATTCCTGAAGCCTGAAAAAGGTACCCTTTAGGGCGGCGGCTCCCCGTATAGGCCAATATAGGGAGAACCCCGACCCCCCCCCCCCCCCTCCCCCAACCGTGGACCCAGAGTCTTCAAGCCTCCTTGGAGTTTTTACGAATTTTGTAATTAACTCATCTAAAATTGAAGGAAAGTGGATCGCTTCATCCAAAAGTAAAATCCCTAAGACCTTTTGTCATAAAATGGCTCGACGAACCGATCAAAACCCTTGGGTAATATTACTCTTATTACATCAAACTTTTGCACCAAAAGAAAAAAGTATTAAGAGATTGGACAGTGTCAAAAAAAATTATCAAAATCTGGTTTTTAAGGGTTCTTTCTATCTGTGGGAAAGTAACAATAACAAATTTTTCATTATACCAAAATTAAACACCTGTTGAAAAAGTGAGATTTGAAATACCTTGAAAATTAACGACCAGTAATATAAAAATGTGCATTTTTGACGCATAACGGTAAAAAACAACGGTTGACGAGGGTATTCGATGGCTAACGGTTAAACACCTTAAGCAAGCAAAGCAGGTCAAGCGATTAAAGCACCTCAGGCAAGTTAAGCATCAGAGGCAAAGACAGTACATTATAGTGATCATATATGACGTACCTATCTGCGCAATCTTGAAAGCCGCTGACCACATTTTCACTTTGTGCGACTTGAAAGCAAGCTACGACATAATACTATCGGGTACGACATAACAGCATCCCGGCTGTAACGTACAGTCGCGTTGTACGACATAACAATTTCCTGGATACCATCTATGGTTACCGGGTACGAGACAACAACATTCAGGTTACGATATAAGTTTACCGGGTACGATACAACATAATTCAGATTACGATATGAGTTTACCGAGTACGAAACAACAGCATAGAAGTTACGATCTATGGCTACCGGGTGATACATCAGCATTGGAGTACGATACAATACTATTCTGGTTACGATATAAAGTTAGCGAGTACGAAATAACAGTGCTCAGGTTACAATACAACATCACCGAGTACGACATAACAGCATACCGGGTACGATAAGACAGTATACAGGCAAATTCGATATAATGCACCTTACGATACGATTCGATAACATTTTTGTCCAGTATTCCCCTCCATAATTTCCCCACTGAACATTTGACAAATTAATTGAACTTCGGTTTTGTTGTCATCCAGATATTTGCTACCATAGTAAGTTGACGTAGCGACTTCTCCTCTCAATTGAATGACATTGTAAGTTGGTGACAACATCAATCAAACCCTATCATGTCCTCCGGCATGAAAATGACATTTCCAGTAATTTGGCCTGTAGATTTAGGATTGTCAGATTTCTTAAATTAAGTCTTAACATGTTCGCTGGTTCAAGGACTTTAAAAAGTAACTTGTGAAATTAGTCAATACAAATGCTTGCTTATCCTAGGAACTTGAAAGCAGTGACGAAAACGAATCGAAAAAACAAGCGCCCTCTGTTCTCTTTATCTAATCTGCGCTATCATTTTTTCCTCTTTTGGAACTGTAACGTCTATTGGTGGTGTTTTTCCTTAATCATTGACGTCTTCTCTGACTATTAACAGAATGTCCCCTTCTTCCTTTACGGGCCCACGTCTGCAACAATGTATCTTATAGTCCTCGTCCCAGTCTTTCGCCTGCTCCACGGTCTGGGCCGCCATGGGACTGTAAAGCGTCTCAGGAAGCCAGAGTGCCATAATGCCAACGATAATCCCCAGTATCCCAAAAAAGACCAGCGGTAGTGTTTTGCCGATGATTGGAAGGTCAGCCTGGATAAGAGAAAATTATCGCTAGGGTCATTTTTAGTTCATGTTTCGAGACTTCCTTTTAGACTGCGCATGGTTAATTGCTACGCCTTGTGGTAGGTAAATCACCCAATAAGATGTTATAGCAAACCAATCCCGACCTGCCTGTGTGGAGGCGACGAGAATCGGAGAAGCATACAGACATCCAGGGCTGTAGACCGAGCCGATCAAACTCCTCCTCTCCCTAATTATCAGCCTACAGATTTATGATATTATGATACTGAAGAAAAATGCTTTTAGTGCTTAAAACATAGCGGCTGTTTTAAAGTAGGTCACCATTTATTGTGGTTCTCTCCGCATGTGAATTTAGAGTGTCGAAAGTGCAAACCGATAACACGATGAATGGTGTTATTGTGCTGCCACAACGAGCCATCATAGAACACACACCAATGCCAGTATCCTAAAACGAAAAAAGAGGGTTTGCCTTGGTGTGAGAACCAGTGAACTTTTTCTTTGTTTGGCAAATTTTGTTTTCCTAGGTTCTATTGTGTTGACTTCGTTGTCTTTCTTGTTTTACGTCACTCGTGAGATTTGCAGGTTCTTACACCCGAGGATATGCCGAAAAAGACAACTGTTCATTATACTTGTTGTTTAAAACTACCTTATGGACTTTCACATGCCAACTAACAGTAAATTTGTAAGCCATAAGGTGCATCAGTTACTAATATTTTGGTGAAAAGTCGTTTTAAACACCTAAATGATAATTTTCCCTACCTTATCATATACTTCAACTCAAGAAATCTTTACCCGTTTATATACGTGAACCCTGATTCTAAACTCTAGCTTTTCCAAACATTGGAATTCTAAACTCTGGCTTTTCCAAACATTGGAATTTCAGACTTTGGCTTTTCCAAACAGTGAAATTCTAAATTTGCCTTTTGACAAACATTAAAATTCTAAACTTTGGCTTTTCCATACATTGCAATACTAAATTTTGGCTTTTTCCAAACATTGGAATTCTAAACTTTGGCTTCTTCCAAACATTTGATTTCCAAATTTTGCCTTTTTGCAAATATTGGAATTCTAAATCTTAGCTTTTTCCAAACATTGAAATTCTAAATTTTAGCTTTTTCCAAACCTTGGAATTCTAAACTTTGGCTTTTTCAAACGTTGGTAATCTAAATTTTGCCTTTTCAAAACATTGGAATTCTAAATGTGCCTTTTTCGAAACACTGGAATTCTACCCTTTGGCTTTTCCAAGCATTGAAATTCTAAACTTTTGCTTCTCCAAACATTGGAATTCTAAATTTTGGCTTTTCTTAACATTGGAATTCTAAATTTTGACTTTTCGAAACATTGGAATTCTAAATCTGGGCTTTTTCCAAACTCTGGAATTCTAAATTTTGGCCTTTGCAAACAACGGAATTCTAAATTTTAGCTTTTTCCAAAGACTGGAATTCTTAATTTTAGCTTTTTTTAAACGTTGGTATTTCAAACTTTGGCTTTTTCAAACATTGAAATTCTAAAGTTTGCCTTTTCCAAACACTGGAATTCTAAACTTTGGCTTTTTCCAAACATTAGACGTATAAATTTTGCCTTTTTCAATCATTGGATTTTTAAATTTTGGCTTTTTCAAACAATGGAATTCTAAAGTTTTTCTTTTTTTTAAGATTGGAATTCTAAATTTTGTCTTTTCCAAACACTGGAATTCTAAACGTTGGCTTTTTCCAAACATTGGAATTCTAAATTTAGGCTTTTCCAAACATTGAAATTCTAAATATTAATTAATCAACATCGAGCTTACCTACGACCGCACAGAATGATAGCGTTCTCGAAAGTTTCCCATTAATCAGTGCCATATATTTTTTACACATATTAAAGGTCTTCTACCCATTCCGACTTAAAATATGTCCATTGCATTTTTATAAATTTCAGAAAATGTAAAGATGAAATTTTTAATAATTATAAAAAAAAAAATATTGGGCTTTGAAAAGACCAGCACAGTCTATTGCAGCCATCGAGAGATGCGTCGGAGAAATAAGAACATAGATGCTCGCTGACAAGCTCAGATTAAATGACAGTAAAACCGAGTTCTTGATTATTAGAACGAAGCAGCAACTTTCAAAGATTAGTTCATATCATCTAACCATTGGTAGTGCTACCGTTCCTCCGGTCAACTCCGCTAGGAATCTTGGAACGTGAATAGATACGAGCCTTGCCGTCCAAGATCACATTAACAAAGCGTGTAGAGCTGCTTACTTTCAGATATACAACATCAGGCACATCCGAAATTTTCTGACTAAGGATGCTACCCAAATATTGGTGCATGCCCTCGTTATTAGTGGTATTGATTATTGCAATGGTCTCTTGTAAGGCTTGCCTGTGGTTAACGTCGCCAAATTTCAGTGCTTACAGAATTCAGCGGCAAGACTTATTTCCCTTACCTCCCGTTTTCATCATATTACGCCGGTGATGAAATCCCTTCCCTGGCTCCCCCTTAAATATAGGATCTTATTCAAGGTGGCTATATTAATATTTAAGATATCGCATGGACTGTCACCTGACTATTTAAAGGAACTTGTGACAATAAAGGAGGTCTATAGATACAATCTACTATTTAACAATGGACTTCTTCTTGAATTACCACCTATAAGTCATAAAAGGCACTGGGTGATCGCTCCTATAAAATGGCAGCTCCGGCCGTATGGAACAAATTCCCGAACAACAGAACAATACAAAACGAAACTTTTAGACTTATTTTTTCAATTTATTAATGCATACATATACCACTTCAACCTTATTTATGCGCTTTTGTAATTAATGTATATTAATTCTCTAAAGTTTAATTATATTTTTTCGAGCATTTAATAATATTCATGTAGATAATTGCGCGTTGTAAATTTTTAGATTATTATTATTACTAACCTTATTAATATAATCTAAATTTAAAGAATTTTTATTCAGGGTTTGTTAAGAACAAAACCCACTGAATACAAAAAAACACTGTTGGTTTTTCGTTTAAACAAAGCTGTTACATGTCTTTTTGGGAGTTGTAATTCATAGTGTAGTATGTTCACAGTCGTTTGCTTCATTCTCTTTAACTGACATTTCAATGTTTTTTTCCTTCTTTGCGGGGATGTGTCGTCTGCAACAATAAATCTTGTAGTCCTCGTCCCACTCCTCCGCTTGCTCGACGGTCTGGGCCATGGGACTGTAAAGTGTCTCTGGGAGCCAGAGAGCCAAAATGCCTGCGAGAATCCCAAAAATTCCAAAAATCACCAGCGGTAGTGTTCTCTTCAAGAGTGGAAGGTCAGCCTTAAAAGGAAACAAAAGTAAAACTTCACTGTATTTCCTCATGAAATCCTCTGGGCCAGAGGCTTATTTGAAGTTTCGGACGAATGGAGGACGGGCGAACTATTAAAAACGTTATGTTGGCACTAATGCGCACAAAAATAGCACGCAAATCAAGAATGAGAAATCTGTAGTTTATATCCATGCTGGCCATTGATGGTTTAGTTATTTTAGTCAACGTGTAAACAATTATGCATCCGAAAAGAAAGAAGCTTGTCTTGCAATATATAATAACGATTACTAAAGCGAAAAGGGGGAATTTCATATATGCTAGTAAGTTAGTTTGTGAGTGCTTTTTCTTGAGGGGCACTTATTTGATCATGAGAGTGAGGAAAGGTAATATAGCTGCATGCGCGGTTTTAACGGAAAAACTGTAATCATGAGTTTTTGATGCAACAATGATACAAACCAGTAACACAATGAATGGTGTTATAGTGCTGCCTAAACGAGCCATCATTGAACACACACCAACGCCAGTATTCCTACAAAGAAATAACAATGATGATATTGACCTAAGGGAATAACATTGTGGAGGGTAGCGTGAGATTTCGAAGATGTACTCACTGGAAGATTAACGCTCTGAGATTCTTACCGGCTATTCTTACTGTGATTCCCATAGTGATTCTTACTAAGAATCTTACATATTCTTACTACTATTCCCGTACTGTTTCTCTCTTAGATTCTTACCAAGACTCCCGTAGTTATCCTTACTACATATTTAACAATCTCGCTTATTCTTATCAAGATTCCCGTAGTAATTCTTATTGAGATTCTTGCTTATTCTTACTAAGATTCCCTTAGTGTTTCTTACTAAGGGCGCTTTCCAAAAGTCAGAACTGGCCGGCCTGACCATGGCCAGACCAGACTTTCTGGCAATGAAATAGGCTTTTCCCAAGAGGTTAAGCTGAAAAACCATCTCCTCTGTGTATAATATTTTGGATTTGACTGATCTGGATGGTTAGTTTTGATTAAGAGTGAAATTCTCATTAAGATGGGAATGGGCTGGCCGGTCATTTCTGACAAATGGAAAGCGCCCTAAGATTCGTACGTATTCATAGTATTATTCCCTTAGTAATTCTTAGCCTCGCAGATTCTTAAAAACTTGGTTCTTACTCGCTGCTTTTTTACTGTTTATTTTGCATTGCGTGCAATGCGAAATGGGGGGTAAATGTAGGACAGATCCATTTAATTTAAATTTTATGACATCAGCAACAATTTTATAAAATTGCTTTATGTAGATTTGAAAGTCTTCTATTAGGTCTACATTTTATTTTCACTCTTACATATTTTGAAGTCAAGGATACTAAGCATTATCATGCTTCTCCGTATTCCGAACTAAAGAGCGCTTATCCTTAAATAAAGGCAATCAGGTTTACTTACCTGATGATGGTCGGATAGAGTTCCACAGTGAAGACATAAATCCCCAGGAATGTTGCCAAGATGCAGGCCTTGCCTATAATAGCCAGTATGGTAACAATAAACCGCATTCCTAACAAACAATAAACGAGATGAGTTAATTAGCACTGCTATTCTAACTTTTTGTGCTGTGTTAAATTCTGGAAGCTGATTGGTTGATTTTCGTGTGTTATTGGCATTTAATGCATGATTTTCAAACGTTAGTGAGATAGTAGCGTTTTTGGTTTTGTGATACAGAACACTGAACTTGGATATGAAAAGAGACAGAAACTTTTTGGTTGTGATTTACTGGCAAACAAATTCGGTTTCTCGCTGTCGCTGTAGATGGAATTCGAAATTCTTTATACATTAAGTCAGTTGGAACTGCTCGTCTAAAGTACGTGAACCTTTCTTTACCTTCATCAGATGGAACGGCTAGTACTAGCATTCCTGCCAGTCCTCCAAAGATCATGAAAGCAGCGTATGGAATACGACGACCATATCTGCAAAGAAGCAAACTGGTGTCACTCAGCTGGTCATTCACGAACAATCAAAGCAACAGCTGCAAATCTATAAATCTCGGAGAAATGGCATTAAATGTATGCTAAAAACACGAGTAATTCTGCTTAGCGAAAAAAATGGAGGGGGGGGAAGGAAACTGGTCCTAAACATATGAAACATGCGCAAACAGCAGAACACACAGACCCTGGAAGAATGCACGTGACTGGTGCAAAGGGAAAAATGCATCAAACCGTTTTCTCCATTCTCTTTGTAAAACGGCTCTCTACGGTTACAAAACAGACACATGTTTTTGTAAATGGACACTAGCAAGGGAATAGCAGTGGCGGATCTAGGGGGGGGCAAATACTCGGGCCCACACCTTATTCTAAAGCAAATCCAAGGCCCGCAGAGAGAGGAAAAAATATTTTCGAGGCCAGCCCCCTTCTCATCTTACGCACTGAATGAGCGTGGCCCCCACTTAGTTCAAGATCTGAATCTTCCACTGAATCGTAGGTATCAACTGCTCCAAAAAAACTATTGGTTTGGGCGGTTTTTAGTGATACTGATAAACTATTTTGAGCTAACGCAGTAACGGACCATAGGAACAACGCACATTTCGGCAAAACACCAAAACTCCTTATTACTTTTAAAAGTTTCAAGTCACAAGTCTACTTTAATTGTCGATTTTCCTTCCTCAATAAGATGTTTAGTCACTGACATGGACACTTTTTATTGTCACCGTGAAGGATTTTGTTGGCTAATTTCGATTATTTTTGCTTTGTGGAATTTTGGGTTACACTATCACAAACACTACCTTGACATTAAAAACATGAGTATCAATGCTCCGGGAATTTCAACGATGCACAAGATAAAGAAATTGAGGTACATGTCTCCTGCCAAGTTGCCCACGTTCAAGTTGATTCCAAAATACACCAAGGCGTTCACGAACCTGGAAGAAGGAGGTATAGGGAGTCACCTTAAAGCTTCGATTTAGCGCCCGGGGAGCTCACTTACTAATGGTACTTCAAGGGAAGGCGCTTATTCTCTAAATAATGGTGAGGAATTTTGAATGTCACTAGTCTGTTCAACTGTTCAACGTCGATAGCCTCAGTGTTGCTTTGACCAATAACAAAGCTTTTAGGTCAATATCTTCTTCGTCCGATACGTTATTCCGTCGATCATAGGGATTATTGTCACGTGATTTGCTTATGGCTTGATGCACTACTTGGTCTCAATATAAATGTACTCTAACAGTGCTATCACTGAAAAAGAATAGGGGCTCTTATTGTAGTAAGGGCTGTTACTTGTATAGGGGCGCGTATTGGAATGAGGGTACTTACACAATAGGGCGCGCTTAATCGAAAGATTGAATTATTGCGGTAAGCCTATTGCATTAGATTTGCTCTCAGATGAGCAACTAGTTCATTGCACCTTGAGAGGATGTAATTAAAGAAATGACTTGCGTATACATAGAGGTACCGGCACGAGAACCAGAAACTCAGTGTAGAGACTCAAAAGGATCCAAAAATTTGGAATTCTGTTGGTCAAGTCTTAAAGTGCGCTCAACATACAGGCACAAAGCATTGCAACTGAGATCGATCTCCGCCGTAGTTTTGTCCATCTGAGAAGTCATCGCAGAACTGAGTTGGCCGCTGCCGAAAGCAAGAAAGTAGTCACATGTGAAGATTTACAGTTATATACAGACCCACCAGTTAAATCCACAAATCAAAGTTCTTTTCCTAAGCCTCGGTGTTCTGATCATGTCTAGAATACCATAGGTTTTCTTAATCTGATTGCCATTCTTTTCTTCTTCTTTCTTAAACTCTTGTATGGCATGTTTGACTTGCGCTGAGTCGATATCAACTCGATTTTTCTTGGCATATTTCATTAGCAGCTCATGAGCTTCGTCCAGGCGATTCTTGGCGATCAACCAGCGAGGGGACTCTGGAATAATCCTTTGAAATAAACGAACAGAACAAAAGATGTTTGTTTACCAAGTGCAATCTTAGAATGGTTTTTGAAAATGGCCCAGGTCAATATCATTCCCAAACCTTCCCGAAAAAGCTAAATAAGGAACTTATGTTGTGCAGGTCATGGAACGCATACGTCTAGATCAGATAATGCTATATTTTCGAGTACCGGTCGGAAAGGAAGCTAAATCGTTAGGTTTTAGTTGCTGTGTTTCACACATCCTTGCATAAAAATGTAGAAAATAGCTTTTAGTTTTAAATCATTTTTTTTTATCACAGGGTGAGGTTTTATTGATCTTCCCCGACCGCTTATAACGATAAGATCAAAAGGGATAAAGGCCAGAAAGGTTAATTTGAACCTTAAATCTCTGGCGTATATTTAGTTGACGAAGTTAATTTTTTTGAGAAAAGTCTAATACACGTGTTACTTCCAGGCATTTCCCACAACCCTTGTTACTTTTCCTAGGCTTTTATTCGCCTTTTTAGAGACGAGAAAGGCACTGGAGCCGAAATACGTCCCGCAGTTGTTTCCAGGATCGTTACTGGGGACGCGCCGCTCAGCTATTGGTCAATTTTTTCCCCCGTCTCTAGCAACATACCCATAAGTCTTTGCGTATGTAAACCCGGCCCAGCTTCCTTCTCGTTTCTAAAGTGGCGAATTGCTTAAGCAGCGACAATTTCGAGCGACGCACGTCAACCGGAAGTGAGCCTTTTCCTCTTTTTAAATACCTTGACGCTACCAAGTTTGTATTGCTAAGTGTCTTTACCCTTACAGAAACGATTTGCCTAAAAATTTGTTCAAAATCGTTGCTCAAGAGCTCAAAAAGTCAACTTCCGGTCGACCTGCGTCGCTCAAAAACGTCGGCTGCTTTAACTCCCTTGTAACTTATCGAAGCCTACGGACACCTTAGGATTAAAATGATTGCGTGCTACTTATTCCGCTATATACTTCTGGTCGGGATTTCTGGTGAGCATGCATCGTAAGGGAGCAACAAGCAAAACATCCCTACCACATACAGAGAAGCAGTGGAAGTCCTGGTAGAGACACAGTCAGCATAAGATACCTCCAGTCACGAATAAGATAAGCGAGGAACGACAGGATACAAAAGCCTATGCTGACAAAAATGTTGTTTACAATCCCTGCGGTAGTACGATGGTCAATTTGTATGATCTCCATGCAGTAGACGAATCGAACGAGAAGGCAGCCGGCTGTAGCAGCTCCAGTCACGAAACGAAACAATGAGAACGATGAAAGACAGTCGGCGACGCCGGAAACTGTACCACCTACACCCTGTGGTATAAAAGATATACGTAAAACAGTCAACACCCTCTTAGCGGACACCTCTTTAAGACGGACACCTTGAGTTGGTCCTTGTCGTTCTTCAGTCATATTCTTTGACTCTCTTTAAGACGGACACCTCTTTAAAACGGACACCTAGAGTTGGTCCATGCACATTGCAGAAACGCGCCTATTGAAAAACGTCGCCTGTGAAAAGTGGGGTACCCTTAGGCTTTGCCAGCAAAATTGAGGTTTTAAAGGCTACCGCCGTTTTCGGTCTCTTATGAAATTTACAGCAAATAACAATTCTCACACTCTCAAGAGACAAAGCAGAAACAATAGGAGTAGGCTGCCATACAATGATTTCTTTTCCTCCTTTTAATTGACTCTCTATAAGACGAACACATATAGTGCCATTCACAGAGGTGTCCGCTTCTTAGCAAGTGTTGACTGTACTATAATCCTTGGATAGTACGATACCTTTAGTTAATTATATTCAAGTAAACTTCGGATAACAAGCGATCCGTTTTACGAGTGCGCCGTTATATGATTTGTGGCTAGGACCATCTCATATCTAAGAAGTGCTAGCGCAATAACTGCTGAACTTTTCCGTGCACGAACATTGATAATTTCTTTTTATGATTTGTAAAAACAACTAGAGGCCATTTTATGGATGCTTTTTCGCTGTCAGGCATGGTATCATGAGATATTAAGTGGCCGTCAAGTCGAGTCAAGGCCAATCGAAAACTTGGACAAGAATTCTGTGCATGTTAATAGTGATCCAATTTATTCAATCTTTTTTTTAGCTCACCTCGTGGTTAGTACTTTATTGTTTTTCATTTCGTTGAATATGTCTCCCCTGCTAACTGGCCACAGTTGGTGTATATATGTTACAGAATATTGGTTAATGTGAATACGTTTTTAATTTGCCGACAAGTGAAAGAGTTTGTCAAACACGAATTACGCATGTATTTTTTGTGTCACTTTGTATTGTGGACAAACGATGTTTAAACTTCATCCAATATTTATTTCATCGTAAGGATGAAAACTTTGATTCCCTCCACCCATCTTACGTGGCCTTAAAATTTGTGCACCAACTTTTGACGTCAAACAAAAAGAGTGTAAGATTACGAAGTCACCTGTTTGCTGGCATTGGCTCCAGCTATTCACGAAAAACAATTCAAACAATCACATTTCAAAAACGGTTCGTGCAATACTCACCATGATTAAGATACTGAGGAAAACTACGACCTTGCGACCAAAATGATCAGACAGTGTACTGAAGGCCACTGAACCAACCAATAGTCCTCCCATGTAAACGGACTGGGTCATAGCTTTTAGGTGCCTTCGATCGCATACTAGGTCCCACTGTGAAAGAAAATCAGAAACTAAGTTAAACACGGCAAAAAAGAAAGTTTGAGGCATATCATCATCATCGCTTCCTCGATTCAACTTTCCGGTACCTACCTTCTTTGACTCAGTTCCTTGTCAACTTAGCTGGAGGAAAAAAGGCTGCCTACGATCCACCTTTTGTACTCGCATTTTACCTAGGTAAACTGTTCACAGTCCCCTATTTTTCCGTTTAAGATCGTCGGGATCGAACACCCAGCCCTGGGTGGGATTTTTTTGAGGTTTTGTAGGAAGTCCTAGGGATTTTTTTGGGTTTTGATTTTTGTCCCATTCGATCATCCCCGTCACTTGAAATCCGCAGTACAACTCCTGGGGCATCCACCCTTATGGGTAGGAATCTTGGTTTCAATGAGAAACGCTCGATCCCGACGACCTTACGGAAAAATAGGAGACCGTGAATAGTCTACACATAAGCGTTTGTCATCGCAAGCTTTTGTTACCAAGGTAAAAATAAGTTGCTAAATATTCTGTGCATGATATTGTCTGAACAGACAGAACAACATTGCACTCAAAAACAATAATCAGAGATACCTGTACATGTACGTCGCTTCAAGCAACCATACAGAAAGTACAAATATTAGATATTGCAGTCCTTATCCCCAATTTTGGCTCGTGGTTGCACTTAATGGTTTCGCGCTCCATCTCAAGAGCTAGTGAACAAAGCCCTCGTGACTTGTTGCATATTGCAAGTACTAAATGACGATTTTGGAAGACAATCTGGGTATTTTTATTCAGCGACCAATAACAGATCTCAGTATCTACTCTGACCAATAAGAGGGCACTCAAGTCATTAAAATTAATTTGCTTCTAAAGAAACAGCTACTCGAGCCCTTAAATTTCTTGAGTTCTTTTTCTTTTCAATAACCCTTGATAAATTAAACCATATTCAAAGCAACGTAGTGGCTTAAACTTGCATCCCCAGTTCTGAATATGTTTTCGAAGTCAAGTGAAATCCAACTGATAAGTTACCTAAAGCATGTAAGCTGGGTATAAGCCTAAATATCGTCGTCTTGCGTCTCTCTTTAGGATCAGGATTCTTCGCATACTGACAACTTGTATTATCGTTTAGTGAACACTGACAAACAAAATTGTTGAGAATGGGGTATATTTTGGAGAATAAAACAATCTGCTCCCCCCCAGGCTGTACCCTTCTCTACCCCCTCCGTTCAAAATAAGGTTGTTTGTCGTTTCCTTCTTGAGCAGTAAGGGAACAACATTGTTTAGAGGGCGTGGGTGAGGTAAAGCTTTATTTGTCGCTTTAGAAGTAGATTATGTCGGCAAAACGTCAGAAATGTCCTTGCAATTGAAGTGTCTTAATTAACTAATCGGAAACTAATATTGTCACCGATTGTATTGCATATCCCAAAAAGATCAATATTGTACAAAATACGATTGTGATGTGTATACGATGCATTACTTTCGTAAAAGTATATAGGCGTGACGTTAAGCTGTTAGGGTGTTCCTCGTCTTTAACTCTCATAAAATGCGCGGCGTTGCGCTGGACAAATAGTCCAGCAGATTGTTGTGAAAATTGTGGGATTTATGGTAAAAGCATCAAATTTGGCAGAAAGGTAGAGATACATTAGGTAATTAATTTTAGCTATGGATCCACCTGGGATTCGCCCCCTAATTTGTATAATTTAAGGTAAAAATTTGACCCACTGGTTGGTTAGCATGAAAACGAGGCTCTAGTACAATATTATATTTGACATCGATTTTTAACTGTTTATAGACCGTGAATCAATAGCTGAATGGGTTTAAACAAAATTGAACTAGAAAAAAAACATTATGCATATAAATATCAATATGGTAAGCTCAAAGTGAAGGGTGAGAGACCACTGGTGTAACTAAGGACTAAAAAGCTCTGCCTGCTTGCGCCACTCCACTGTGAACGTTTTGGGTTCGTCTCTTTCAAAGATGCTTTCCAAGTAGTTCTTATACATCTTATCCATCAATATGTACAAAGCACAAGCAGTGATCTCATGGGCGTTTCAGGTGAGTGAACTTGTGACGCCTTGCTTGAGAAAGGAGTCGTCTGTTCCAGGGGTTGTTATGCCAACCTGCACTAATTGAATACAGCTTGTCTAACCACCACTCTCAGTCCAGTGTCCCAATGCCTTGAGACCGCCTCGGCAAGGTCAGTATGCAACCCTCCAAACATTATAATGATGCTTCTTTCTCCACAACTTGATGAACAGATCTGCTGAATCTTCTTGGCAAAAGCTTATTTATTTATTTTTTTTTTAGCATTTCCACGTTTTATTATTTGCCTACCGCATGTGCATTAATTTTTCATAACTGAAAATGAACTTGGAAAGGTGAAGTTATTGAGCCTTTGAATCGTTTATCATCATTGCGAAATAAGAAACTAGCAATTTATTTTCATCATACGAAAGCTTGTGAGCGTGCTGAGCCTATATGAAGTACTTCATAACTGCCAAAATAATCCTCTTTTGCCCCATTTCTTGCTGTGAAAACCTTTTTGGCTATCAATTATCATTTGTGAGCATTATTGCTTCTCATATACAATACCCTGACACGCTAACATGCAAGTTTCGAGTCAGCCTCGTTTTCATGCTAACCAACCAGTGGGTCAAATTTCTACCTTAAATTATACAAATTAGGGGGCGGATCCCAGGTGGGTCCTCAGCTAAAATTAATTACCCAACTTATCTCTACCTGTGTGCCAAATTTGATGCTTTTACCATAAATCCCACAATTCATCTAAAATTCTGCACCAATCTGCTGGACTAAAATCGAACGATAATTGACGGGGCGATTTGGAATAACTGAAGGACGGAATGGGACTAAAGCTTGGTAGAACACTTCGCTGGACTGCGCGGCTAACGTCACAAACAATGCCAGAAGCACAGGGTCGTTAGTAACTTGTCCGTAGAGCAAATTAGCAGAAATGACTTCGACAGGACTGGAACTCTTCAAGTATGTTTAATCTTCTCACGAAGTTAACTCGTAGACAACTCAAGTAATTCAAATTGAACAATGTACAAGCTCGCTTATATGTGTTCTCGATATGTTAATGTAGTTCAAATATACATTCGGCGATTCTTTCAACTCAAATGAGTTTTACAGCAGAGTAAATAACTAGATGGAAAATATATTAAAGTTAAAAAAAAAGTTAAAAAGTCGACTCAGTATTTCGCTCAAGGTTAAGTAAACACAGGTGTCATGAAAAGTCATTACGTATTCCGCGCGCTTTTCTCTTGAATACTGATTATATCACAAAGCATACATGCACAAACGCACTCAGGGGCGCATGCAGGATTTTTTTTAGGAGGGGGGTGCACTCGTCTCTTGCTCTAGTTCAACACCAATAAACCACATAGTTTTTTTTTTTTGCAGAATACCAGTTGTATTAGAAAACCGTAGGTCATATCAGGGGGGGGGGGGGGGGGCGCACCCCCTCACCCTCCACCTAGATCCGCTCCTGGGACTACACACTTAAACACACATGCAATTCCACAATCACCACCAAGGTATGCCTACTGTTATTTTACAAGTGCTATTTAAAAAAGAAGAAACTAATCATTTTTGTAAGAGAAGAAATTAACTAAATTACAACGTCCATTTGTCCATTAATTTTTGTAAACTCTTATTTTAGTGCAAATATATTTTTGTATTTCATATTTACCGTTTACTCTAACTATAAACTGTTTATGGTTGGGAGTACTTCATTCCTTCTGCAACTTCATAATTTCCCCATAAGTATTAAGATGATTAAGCAAGGGGCATTCGGAAGTTAAAATGCCGATCCAAATTTCCTTTAATGTTAGGTGAACTAGTTGTTTTCGCAACCCAAAATAATACGATTCAACACATTTCCAGAATGAATTCGAATAAGGGCAGTCCCAAAGAAATGTCTAATAGTTTCTACTTTCCTTTTGCAAAAAGAGCACAAGTTGTCTGTCCTGTACCCAATCTTAAACAACTTTGAGTTGGTAAAAAGTATAGAATTGAGTACTTTAAATTGAAAGGCTTTGACGCAAGGTTCAAGCGCGATAGAATGGGGCAAGAGAAATGCCTTTCTGAGATCGTCATTAGATAGATTAAAATCCAGCTTGAGTTTTTGTGCATAATTTTAGGAGACAAGCATTCTTTTTTATCAAAAAAGGATAATAATCTTTTGATTTCTTTTTTGCTATGTCGAAAACGCCGTCATTGATTTTAAAGGAAGGTATTACATTAAAGGTACTCGAATCCGAGCGATTAAGAACTTTTAAGTTGGTTGGTGTTGAATGTCTCATACTAGGATTCCGTATTGCTGAGATCAAAATGTAAGTCTCCTATTTTCCAGATACTAATGTCGTAATATTTCTTGTAGAAAAAGGGCTTGTCGTCTATTCTAAAGTCTCCATTATTCCAAATCACATAATGCCAATCGTTATTAAGAGCATTATCTTCTCGGAGTTCCGACCACCATTTAAGTAGTTCTAAGGGCGCTTTCCAAAAGTCAGAGCTGGCCGGCCGCACCATGGCCGGACCAGACATTTTGGCAGTGAAATAGACTTTTTCCAAGAGCAAAAACCAGCTTCTATGTGCATCATATTTAGGGTTTCACTGATCTGGATGGTTAGTTTGATTAAAAGTGAAATTCTCATTATGATGGGAATGGGCTGGCCGGTCAGTTCTCACAAATGGAAAGCGCCCTAAATAAAAGGTAGAGGTAATTTAAAGATCCTCAACATTATAATTGCATTTAAAAAGCATTTGACCTCCAGAATCTTTCAAGATGTGTTCTAGGTAGTTTTTTCACGCGCCTAAGTTGTCACTAAATAATCGTTTAAGCCAGGAAAGACGGAGAGATTTTATCAAACTTTCAATATCCACCATTTTGATGCCTCCTTCTTCGTAATTATTTATTGTTGACGCACCTGTTACTTTATCTTTACCTTTCCATAATAAACGTATATAATATGTGATTTAAATCCTTGACAATGTGTTCCGGAGTAGGTAACAAAGAGGGGGTGTAAACGATCTTTAACCCACCTTTGGTATAAGAAAATAGTTGTAGTTGTTGAACTTTGGAATAACAAATGAAATGAATAAAATAAATAAATAAATAAATAAAAACCTAACGAAGTAATTACAAAACGGAAACTGAAAAGACAAGTGTTTGAGCAGCTTCGTTTTTCCCATCTAAGGTTAATTACGATCGGAACTTCTTAATTCACTGCACGAAAAATTTGATTTACATTAAATTTACTCAGTGCAAATTTGGTGCAAAAAAGTGCAAACTTAGGTTAAATATAAGGCAAAGATGGTAAATACCGCATTTGCTCTCAAATTTACAACCCCATGTAAACAGGCAAGCAAATGCGGTATTTACCATCTTTGCTTTTGATTTACTCCTAGTTTGCAGTTTTTTGCATCATATTTGCACCGAGTAAATTTGTGTAAATCCAATTTTTCGTGCAGTCTTACTGCCAATGAATCTCGGTAAAACAAATTGAACACGGCTGAATAAACACTCATCTCTACAGAGCTTTTACGATTTGAAAGTTATTGTGTTTTAAAAGACCAAATAAATTTGAAATCTTGGGATGTAATACTGATAAAGCTGAGTTCCGTTTTAAAGATAAGAATAAAATATTGAAACTATTGAAACACTGGCTGTGACATAGAACATAGGGAAGTATACAGGGAATAGAACCACGTGTATTGCAAAAGAAATAGTCCTTATCCATTAAAGAGTAAGTAAACTCTATTTTCGGCTTTCGGTGTGTCGACGAGTTATGTACATGTATATATAACCAAGCAAGAAAAACGGAAGTTTTGCGCTGTCGTTTTGGTGTTTTCGACGGGACATTCAGCGCGCAGTGTAAATAGAACTGCAGGAAAATTATAAAATTATTCATAAAAGAATAATTTTCCAATATCCGGTAATTTGATTTCAGCTCAACCTCGATAATTGGACTCGTATACTTGGCGGCTTTTATGAGAAGGGTTATCTGAAGGTATAATTCTCAATTTAAAGGAAAATCAGAGGTGAAGTTTGGTTAGTTTTCTTATGCCATATGACCACTGTATGATAGATAGTTTCACTTCATCCTTCTATAACTCTCTTTAGAAGTACGGGAATAATTTTTCAGGTGACGATGTAAAATGTACAGAGAAGCAATTACTTAATATTCAGGTTTCTTATCAGCTTATTGTTCGAAACTGGTGAATCTAAGGGATCTTAAGTCAATTAAGAAGTACCCCTTACCTCAGTGACTGCACTAGTCAAACGATTACTGAAGTTGTAGTCGGTGCATTTTTCACAGCACGTTCCACCTTTCAGAACGGTACAAGTTTTGTTTCCCTCTGCGTTCGAAAAAGCAACGCAGGAATACTTTGGAGTGGCACCGTAAAACACTTGGACCAGATGCTGTAGTCCGATGAGAAGAGACATTACACACATAAATGCATAAAGAAGAAAGGTATATCGACCGAAGCCGCCAACCATGGCTAAAAGGTCGTCGAATTCATAAGATTTTTTCGGCTTAGAACTCTGCATTTCGCCCTCTTTTACGCCCGACATGATGACTTCCTTGGTTTTTCACCTGAAGACAACGAAAGACGACGCAATCTAGCGCAACCACGTCACAGGGCTTTTCCCTTAAAATATGGGTGGGACGGTAAAATGTCACCTTTTCCCACCCCACCCATTTTTTAAAGGAAAAGCCCTGGGGACGAGGTTGGATCTAGCGCTGATGGCTACGATCTCATTCCCAGAGTCCGCGTTGCTTTGTCCAGCGGAACGGGCAACAGGGACCTCTGGGATAATCCGTTTCAACTCGAGTTTTCATTGGTTGACCATCTGAGCATGAGCAGTAGAACCAGGAGTCAAAAGGTAAATATAAATGGAGGGAAAGACAGCACCCAACGGGTTGTCAAGTTGTTATTAAGCATGGTAAATCAAATATTTTGCTCTTGAACGCGAATCGGCAAAGCCTTGAAAGGAAGGGGAGTTTACTTATTCTTCCTAAACGCAAGCGATATCGGCTTCAGCAACAAGGTACACAAGATAACGCTTTAGCTCAATCAAATCCGTCTGCGGAAACAAACATTTACATGCAAAGGAGTCCTCGATAAAGACTGTCCGGTCTATGTGATTGTAAGGTTTGTAAATTAAATAAAACAAGCTGATGCGAAGCATTTTTCGTACACTTTGCTCTGACTACTGGTGAAGAAATGTCAGCGAGATGCCCATTTCAAAGTGGCTTGATATCCCAACGTTTGGAAAGGAATTGAGAAACGTGGACTTTAAGTAGAGAAGAGTGCGTTGGTTTGTTATTTTCTTTTTCATTTTGTTAACTTCTCTTTGTAATGGAAATGATTAACCATAGCAAAATTTGGCATTGTTTAGAAATATTGGCTTTCGGTTATTTAGTTTTTAAAAGAGAAGTATAATTACAAACACACTGTGAAGTTGATAATTTTTCAAGTTAATTAGTATTTTAAGTCCAATGAAAGTTCAGTTATCTTCTGAAGCAATACAAGCTGCAGCGAAACTTTGCAAGAAGTCTGCTCTTGATAAAATATTGAGAACACAGGTGGTTCTACAGGTTTGCATCCTTTACAGAGTCACTTTATAGACATTCTGGCGTCTTTTTGTCCCGATAATGTCATGTATTATTTTGTTATTCTGAATTTCTAGAAAGTTCTCTTCGGATTTCCTAGCTGAAAGGCTATTGATCCAAAAATTATAGGGATCAAAACTAACCTTTTCGAAAATTTCAGCTAGAAAAAAGGCTCCCGAAAATTCTAGGTGACCTTTTTAGGGTAAAAATCCGTTAAAAATGGGCAATTTTACCCTTTCTTAGATGTTCGAAAATCCTAGGAGAGGCAGGCAAGCAAGAAATTTTACAATAAATGTTCCGAAAATTCTAGATCTCAAATTGTCTTCCGAACAGATATTTTCCCGAAAATTGACGTTGGGTGCCCCTGAGCATTCTTGTCTCAGATCATGACTTAAAGTACGAGGTATATTAGGTGTGTAGGGTGCTTTTCTAGGGTCACGCCATAAAGAATTAAATTGTTTTTTATCAGTTTGATTCCATGCAATATTGTACGCCCATTCGACTTAAGCAGGACCCAAAAATTTCGAAGAATTATAGCATGTCTCATTTTGCTAGTATTGAAAGTTCATGCATTTAAAAAAAGGTGTGTGTTTTTTTTTTAAAGAAAATCTCCTTTTTGACATGATAGAGTAGGTTTAAGACAATAATTAAGAATCAATACTTAAGCAAACTAACGTTTTGGAAACCTGTTCACCACCGGAGTTTAGTTTTCTAAAAAGCTTTAACAGAACTATCTTTAACAGAACTGACTATCTGACTATTTCTTGAGACCGGACTTGGGTTTAGCTTGGTTACGGTTCTCCATAAAACGAGAAATTAGGCATTTTCAAGGCATTTTCAAGGCATTTTCACGTCGTAGTCGCGCAGTGACGGAAAAGAAATGTACAAAAAAAGTGTGATACATGTGCAAAGTTGTTGTTTTGCTAATCATGCAAACCTATTCCCCAATGGCCTTTACGGTGAGGGCTCCGCTCGAAAGGGGTACCTTGTTCAGGCTTCAGGTATATTAAAGGGTAGCGGGTTTCACTTGTTGAAGTATATGAAAGGATAGGGAAACCTGTCATTTAGGTCGGTAAAATAGCCCAAAAGGGCTAACAGATGCATTATATGACTGTGAAATCATGTCGAGAAAAAGTTATTGTTTTGTGATTTTATCATATTTTAAAGACCTTGCATTTACAGCAGTTAAAAAATAAAAGGTATACGAAGAAAGGGGTACCTTTTCTGTCAAAAATGGTATCTAAAAGGGTAAGGGGTTGGACAATTTTGGGGCGGAGCCTCCACGAATGAAACTTTGTTGGTATTCCCCCCCCCCCCCCCCCCCGGGAGCTGATCAGTTTTCTTTTTTCGGCGGAAATGAGAACAGCAACAGCCCTCCTCACGTTTTAAGCAGCGACGTTTTTAAGCGACGTACGTCAACCCGACGTGGGATTTTTGTATTCTTCAGCAGTGATTTTGAACACCTTTTATAGCAAATCGTCTCTAAATTACTAGTAAAGACACTTAGCAATACCAATTTGGTAGCGTTATACAGGCTTATCAAAAGAGAAAAAGGGTCAATTCTGGCTGCAATGACTGCAATGACTCGAAGACGCGATGATTTTTGACACGACCAAGACGCCACCGACGATCGACAGCTACGAGGAGGACAACAACAACAACAAGGCACAGAATCCTTAAATTTATACTGACATAGCGAATTACATAGCGATCTTCTTTAAACATTTTTACCCCAGTCCCCCTTCCCTTTCCTCGCAAAATTATTTCATGAGCCCACGAAATCTCTGCGGCTTACTTTTTTTAGGAGGTTGTCCATTATGTATGATGTATTGTTATCTAAAAGAAGGAAGACAACATGGAGGACGAAGGTACGTGTACGCATTGTTGTGCAAAATTAAGTCAATATTTCGAGGTAAACGAATAAAGTATCATTGTTGTAACGTGCAGCTTGTATTTTGATCTTAAGAGGCTGTAGAGTTCTTCAAAAAATGCATGGAAGACGATCCTGGGATGTCGACGGCAGTAGCAGCCATTCACACGTTGCTAGAGTTCATGAACCAAAACTCAGGTTTGAATAACGCAACATTAGCTTGATAATTCCACTTCGTGTCGTTTTTCTTTAATTGTTTTTGTTTAAGGATCAGTTTGAATCTAAACATAAGGCGTGACTGTCCCCACGAGGTTCCGTAATCAAAACAAACTTCTCAATGCAACAAAAAAAGCAACAGTCCTCCCACCCTCCCTTCCCCCATGTACCGGTTGTTCAAACGTTGGATACAGGGTTATCCACTGAAGAAATCACTATCCAACAGATACGTGTTTAGGAAACCAACTAGGTTATCTCCTGGATAGAGATGTACAAAGAAATTTACATTAAAATCCTGCTACTGAGAACCTGGCCCCAGTTGTCCAAATGTTGGATAGCGCTACTGTCCAGTGGCTAAGTATAAGGGAAACCGATTGCACTGTGCACTGGATAGAGATTTATCCAGTAGATAGTGCTATCCACCTTTTGAACAACTGGGGCCTGGATTTTAATATTTAATATTTGCATAAATAAGCTTGCATGAAAATTTAATCACAGAAGTAAATACTAGAAATACATTATTTTCTCAAATTGAACTCGCATATCTGGAATGGGGGTCCTATCATTTTCTTTCTTTCTTTCCTTTCTTTTTTCTTTGTGTCATTGTCCTGTTTTATCCAGACTTAATAAAGGGTATGGCAAAGAATGTTATAATTATTATTATTATCTACATTCAAGTATGAACTTGATTGTACATAAGTTGGTGGGCGTTAGGATGTTGGTCAGAAGTTTTCAAGCAAGTGAGTGATACTGTAAAATAAAACTGATATTGTGGTTACTTGGTATTAGGCTCATAAAAGAAAATGCCGCTGTTCCATAGGTTTACTGCAAAAATATGCACCAGCATTGCTGTTATTTTTTGTTTATTTATTTAATATTTATCTATTCTTTTGTTCAGCTGAGACCCTTTCAGAGCTAAGAGAAAATCTGAAGGCAGTGATTGAAGCCTTGTCGAAAGCAGAAGGCTCTGTTACATCCATTTCTTCAGGCTGTGAATTATTCCTCAGATTCATAACTCTTGCCTCACTGGACAACCCAGTATGTAACCCACTACTGTATAAAGCTGTATATGTAATAACATGTAGTTAACTTGATCCTGGTAGGGGTATAGCCAA
>NC_133211.1:7619930-7634930 GCF_958299795.1 Porites lutea
TTAACCCTTTAAGTCTCAATATCAACATACAAATTCTCCCAACTGGTCTTCATACATTTCCTTTAAGAATTAGTTGAGAGAATTTAATGTAAGATCAAGGCCTTTTGTCTTTGGTGCTCATTTTATTAATTCTCATAACTTATCTCTTGACAGTGTATGGATATCGTTAGGAGAAAATTGATGTTGATCACTATTAGGACCTACAGGGTTAAAAGAATGTTATGTTAACATGAGAAAACTGCCGACATTTCGCCTTGTCACCACTGGACCTCTCCAAATGACGTCTGAGGAACGACTGCAGATTTCCGCACTGTTGATATCACTTCCCATATCTGGGTAGTGCTTCTGATTGATTGAGACAGATCTCCCTCTTGGCATAAATAACAAGCATTACCCAGATCTGAGTAGTGAACATCAACAGTATGAAATTTCTGCAGTTGTTCCTCAGACTTCATTTCACCAGTGGTGGCATCACAAAAGGTCGGCTGTTATCTCAGGCTACATTAAAAATAAACAACGCACAAACCTGGCCCTAGCTCTTCAAGAGCTGGACGGGGCAATCCATTGGATAAATCACTATCCAGTGGATAAGTATTAGGGAAACCAATTGCACTATCCACTGTATAGAGATTTATCTGGTTGTTAGCGTTATTGACCTTTTGAACAACTGGGACCTGGCCTCAGTTGTTCCAAAGCTGGACAGGGCTATCCACCGGATAAATCACTAGGCAGATAATAAGTATTAGGGAAACCATTTGCACTAACCATTGGATAGAGATTTGTCCGGTGGATAGCATTATCCACCGTTTGAACAACTGTAATCTGTTCACAGACCCTCTATTATTTTTCTCTTTATGGATTGTTGAGCGCGCGTATGAAAATAAAAACCGCTGGGGATTTATTGCCCGCTTGCGCATGGGGGTGGGGGAAGGGAAAAGAGAAAATAGTTCTATTTTTGTCTTTCTCGCGCTCCGCCCTCGTTCTCGCTCTCGCAGTACTCGAGTGCGCGTCGATTTTCGAATAGAAATGGAAAGCAACATCTGTGTACAGGCTACAACAACTGCAGCGTAATGTGTATTTATGAATATCGATTTAAATTTCAGTTACATGATGGAGAAGGTTGATTTGGTGCTGGTTGGTGCTGAGGGAGTGGTAGAGAGTGGTGGGATCATTAACAAAGTGAGTCAGGTTTGATCCCGAATATCTTCAGTGTGTCGATTGTGATCATTACTGTGAAGTCAAATTAATTAATGTCGCAAATTAATGAGCACCCACCTTTCGCGGGTATATGAAATCAATTACCCCTGCACGTGGACACTAGTCCCTACGTACCCATGCCACTCGTAATGTACGAATGTTCGTGTACTCATTTTATTTTTTTAACCTAGGTCTTAATCTAGGGGCGGTGCCTCGCATGGAACGTTAGTCCTGTTGCACCTACCCCTTTTGGGTTTTTTCTTCTTTTCTTTTTTTTGTGTGTGTGTATGTGTTGTATTACAAATTTATATTGTATATCACTAGAGGAGCACCCAATAAAGCTGTGAAAAAAAAAATTCTGTATTAATTTGAGGATACCCGTATTAAGAGACCAACCTCTATTATGTACATGTGCCATACTTGGAGTGAAAGTTCCATAATTCCGGGTTAATCGTCTAAAACGTTGCATGTAAAGACGATAAACAGCCATGGGGTTAAACGTACCTTAATTAAGCAGCATTTTAACATTATTTTGAACATTTGCTTGCTGAGTAGGGTATTTGTTACATGTGTTTCCTTAGATTGGAACTTACCAGATGGCTGTTATGGCCAAGGTTGTAAATAAACCTTTTTATGTGGTGGCGGAAAGTTTCAAGTTTGTTCGCCTCTACCCACTAAACCAAGAAGATGTGCCAAATAGATTCAAGGTGAGCTGGGTAGTTGATTGTTATGGCCACGCTTGTATATAAATCTTTTTATGTGGTGATGGAAGTTTTTGAGTTTGTTCGAATCGACCCGCTCAAACCGAGAAGATGTCCCAAACAGGTTGAAGGTGAGCGTGATACTTGATCGCTATTGGCTCATTCAAGCTGACACGCACCTCTTCTCTACGAAGCTGTCTCATGCTGTTTTAATTTTTTAAGTATATTCGTTTCATTACAACCTTTACAGATCGGAATAGTTTGCAGGACAGCATGGAGAATACGCTATTTCATGTTGAAGCTTTACCGGTGTAATGTGTATGAAAATGTTCTTCAAGCAAAAATAGAGCGGGAGGAATGGGAACTCAGTATAACTAACGTATTTTCTTTGCTGGTTTGTTCAGTACTCAGAGAGCTCATCGTCTGGTGCTTGTAACCATCCTATGGTAGATTATACTCCACCCTCCTACATCACGCTACTTTTCACGGATCTAGGAGTTCTTACACCCTCTGCTGTGAGCGATGAACTTATTAAACTCTATTTATGACATCCGGCTCCGTCTTCGAACAACAAAGGTAACTTAAAGGACTAGTCAGAGTGACACACGTGGTTTACTATCAAGAATGTTTAAACAGACCATGCATTACCAGAGAAATAAAGTGAAAGATTTGTTTGGGCGACGTTACCTAGCAACCTCGCCGCACGCAGAATAATGCCGCGCGGGTCCATCATGCACTTACTTGTCACTTGATTTCAAGGTTTTCCTACAACGACTGCGACATGGAATTGAATACCAACTAAGAAGAAACAAACGGAACTCGATGGCTACAACGTTGTTGGTCCACGAAGATGTCAGTGCATATAATTTGGGGTCTGAATGTTTTTCACGGGGGGCGGCGAAAAAGGAAGCAGCAAAGACTACCATTTAGTTTCGTCGTGTCTTGATCACTGCTGCTTAGGCCTGTAGCAATCTGGCAACAGTTACCCTCTAGAAACTGTACAGAGAACTCCCTGTGTTCTAGAATGTTCGTCTTACACCCATTTCGCTCAAAAAACACTTCATACCAAATATGACTTTATTGGTCCAAACGTGTTCTGTACGATCAGTTGTTTGAAAATGACAACAAACGAAAAAAGAAAGACATTATCACTCTTGAAGTAATAGAAGAACTCAGTAAAAACATAAGCGTAACGAACAAATCTCATAAGATAAGTTGTGAAAGTTTTTGCAGGATGCTCTTTAGCCAGAGGGAAATTCTTAGCGAGACCCTTACCGTTATTTAGACTAAATTTTCTGTAGAAATTTAAGCAAAGATACCCCTGCCATTGATTAAACCCGCCTTTCTTCTGCGTTAAACGTAATTACCTGTTAGTAACCGAGTTCAAAGTCCGTACTGTAAGTAACGGACTGAACTTTTCCTCTTTGATTTACGACCCAGGCGCGAAAGAAAATACGAGGATCTGTATCTTGCCGTATGGACCGAGAAAAGGAGATTGATTAGGCGCGCGGGAAAGGAACTTTCCAAATTGAGCGTGCCGCACAGTTTAATCCAGCCTACGAAATTGACTAATCACAATGCGAGTACTAAATGTGAGATGATAACAGAATAAGATAAATTGCAGCTACATTGGTGAGACTGCAAGTTTAAGTGACATTAAACAGTTTCTGCTACCTTTGGACCGCTTTATTTGCAAGTTAGTTGCATGTTTTTTTTTTAAATATATTTTCTTCTTTTTAAAACCCTATTCAAACTACCCATTTAGAATTCGTGCCTTGGGACTGGGTCGGTGTTATGTAAAAATTGCTCTATGGTAATGTTTTTGGGGAACGAATTTTTTCCCAGAATCCTGCGCAACTTCGTAACAGCCAATGAAAGAAGTGATAGCGACCCTAAAACAGTCCCACAGTGCAATTCGACAGAACACATACCCAGTCTCACGCTCAACCTTATATTGGATCCAAGCCCATCCTCCATTGTTGGATATAACTGGTAGCAAACCAGGAAGCCATTTTGCTCGTGACTGGCGCGAGTTTTTCATGGCCAATCGTTGGGCTGAAAAACACTATCCACTCTCAGGAGATCACGGATATAGTTGCGTAGTGATCTACGCAGAACAGAGTCAAACTCGAAAGCGACAAGTGTAAGGAGCTCAGGGTATCTTTTGTAAAGGATGAGCCCCAGTTTTCGCTTATTGTTGTAGATGGTAATGAGCCAGAGAGAGTGACTAGTACTAAACTTCCAGGTCTGACCATATCGAGCAACCTACTTGGAAAGAACATATTAGTGACATAATCACTGAAAGCGTCAAAGCGTCTGTATTTTTTAGTGCAGTTAGAGAGATCAGGAGTTCTTCGGCAGGATATGTCCTTTTTTACATTGCTTGTATACGCTATGTTCTTACGTACGCAGCACCTGCCGTTTTTATGCCCGGCCAAAGTACCTAAAAACGGATGGTGCGAGTTAATATGCCCAGGACTGCCCTACCACGAGGCTGTTGAACTGGTGAACATTGTCCCTATTGTAGATTTCATCACAGGGCTATGTCACCAATACTTTAGACACCATTATGAAGGACCCTGAACACCGTCTGAACAGTTTAATACCATTCAGTGGACCGTCACGTTATGCTCTAAGGTGTAACAGGCGTTCATCGTAACTAAATGCAAGACAGATCGTTTTAGGAATAGTTTTATTATTATATCCTGTATTGATAATATATATAAGTAGATTTTTAGTCTTTTTATCATGTTTTTTATCTCCGTTAGTTTATATACTAAAACAGTGGATAGTGTTTTTCGCGCGCTCTGATTGGCTACTCAACCTCCGAAAATCCATTGATGTTCACTGAGTCACCTCCAGTTCCTTCGAGCAAACGACGCCAAACTCGCGTACGTTACGAGCGTAAGTTATTTACCGAGCTTCGCGGCGCGGTATACCTAGCACTAGCCACCTTCCGTTTCGGTGAGTAATTGTCATGTATCATTCTCCATGTATGCACCTAGGTACTTGACTACCGTAAATGCTCTATTAAGCGCCCCTCTCAAACAAGACCCCTCCCTCTGATAGCACCCCCCCCCCCCCCCCCATTTTCAGGAAAGTAAAGTTAATAAGCCCCTCTCTCTGTTAATCCCCCTACCCTACCTTAATTATTCTTAGACTGTATTAATGAAGCACGTCTCTAAAACTTCGCTTGGACTGATCCAGGATGGTTAATTTACCAACTGGAAGTTCAGATTTGATTCTGAACCTCGGCTGCATGACCTCCAACCTTCCTGTACTTGAGCTTTTCTCTTTGTATTCTAGTTCTTTATGGAGAACTGATACCATCATCCTTTTTAAGTAAATAAGCCTCCCCCTCTCAGAATAAGCCTCCCGCAGTGGTCTCTATTTAGCCAGTCCTCAAATGGGCTTGAATTAAATGAGTCCCCAGGGGGGCTTTATAGAGGATTTACGGTATGTATGTATTCCACACCTTGTATAGTCTTATATACAGAAGTATACACCTTATTTACACCTATATACACCATTTTACAACTTGTATACGCCTTGGCGTTACTGCACGGCGCTAAGAAAGTCTTACCTAAGCCAACTTGTATTACATTTTATAAAATAACTAAGATAGTACGGGCGCTCTGATTGGCCGAGAGGACTGTTTGCGTGAGAGTATGTAAACATGGTTGTGGCGTCAAGATGTTTTCGTTTTCGCGCGCTAATCACGCAAGCACGAATTTGAAAAAGATTTCGACTTCAAAACTCGACAAGTTTACTTTATTTATCCATTCCTTCGTCGGCTGAAACTTGGAAAATCGTTACAAAGAAGGTATGTCGATTTTTTTTCGCTCAAGCTGACATTTTAAGCGAGAAAAGTCCGTATTTTGGAAAGCATCTTTTTGCAAAACAAGAACTGATTGCGCGTGCAAAACTTCGTGGACAAGACTTTGCGACTGGTAAGAATTTCTCTTTTAATCAGTGCCATACAAAGAGTTTTGCGTTTTCTCTCGAGAAAGTTATTTTGTAAAAGCAATAGAAAACTTTTTTCCTGTGTTTGCATATCCTGATATAAACACTCGAGGCGTTGGGAGAATTCTCGACACTTATGCAAACCCTCGACTTCGTCTCGGGTTTGCATAACTGTCTCGAATTCTCCCAACCCCTCTCGTGTTTATATCAGGCTGTGCAAACACGGAAAACGTTTTCTATTGCTTAAATATAATACGATGGTTCTACCCTTATTTAACTATTCCGCAGTCGTTTGGGAAAGTTGTGGTCAGGGTAGTAAATCCTACTTAGACAAGCTAAATCGCCGTGCTGCATGCATAATCGAGGGCCGTGCGGATAAGTCAGACGAACTTTCTACCATTATTTGGCTGGCCCCATTTGCAAACTTTAGGTTAATTTGATAACTCTTCATTACTTGTCGTAAAATCTACCGGTAAAGTTCCTACTTGTTCGGTTGGTACTATTTCGAAAGGATTTTGCTTTTCTTCCAGGTTCTTTCCAAGGGGGCGGGGGGGGGGGGGGGTCTCCCGATTTCAAGTGACAAGGATGATCGACTGGGGGCAAAAATCAAACCCCCCCCCCCCAAAAAAAAAAAAAAAAAAATCCCTAGGGCTTCAAACAAAAGCCAACATAATACTTGGACCAAAATTTAACCCTAAAAAATCCCATGCCTAATTTCCGGGCCATGAAAAATTCCAGCGGAGCTACGCGGCCGGGATACGCTGGAACTATCACGAATCTTCAGAATGTTTTGAATACCCCAAAAAAATCCCTGCTTAAATCAAGCCATCCAAAAAGTACTTGCCAAAATTTTCCTACCCAAAGAAATTCGGAAATCGAAAATTTCAAGCCCAAAAAATTCTTGGATCATCCCCGTCAATTGAAATCCGGAGTCCCCCCGTGGGGGTTTTTTAATACAGTATTGACTTGACCTTTGGATTCTTCTCTGTTAGCTCTATGACTAGTCTCCCACGCAGACGTTTTTAGGGGTTCGGCACGCGTTCCTGCCCCACTAACAAGCGCGAAATTTCTCCATGTCCAAAGTGCACTTATCAGATCTGGAAGTCTGCTGTGATCGGTCTACGTTTTCGTCCGTTCAAATCAGCAGACGTTAGTGGGGTAGGAACAAGTGACGAACGCCTAAGAACGTCTGCGTGGGAGGCTACTCTATGACTGTCGTGACAGTAATGTGATCCTGCTATGAATAAAGCTGACAGGTCGCGTGACTGATCAGATAATTGTTTGTTTGCAGCATACCGGCACATACTTGGTTCACTGCTTGGGAGCGACTGTTTTCGCAGGCTAGGAGCTGACTTGGTGCCAAAGTAGCAGGTAAGAAAAATAGCCGTTCCAACTGCATGTACGCAGTGCAGACGGCGTTGCAACAAAGGACTAAGAAGACGTCTGCACGCAGGCCAAAAAAGGCCGCTTTTTGTGTAGTTCCTTACAGTCTCTTACATTTCTTTGCCAAGTTACTCCACGAGTAATATAACCTATGCACGCGAGCTGCGATTATTCCTTATTGTGATGTTGCATTCGCTTTGGCTGGGACAAGAACTGGATGGATTTGAAAAAGCGGGCTATCCATGGCAGAGGCTTAATAAAATCCTTATACAACACTCTGCTTTATAAACAACGATTGTATCGAACACCCTGGTACTGTGGAACCCTGCTGTAAGACCCCCACGCTTAACGGATAGTTTTCACAGGGGTTACTATAGAAATTTTGGGGGTGGAGGTCTACCGCTGGGACACTGTGCTTGGCCATATTCAACTGCAATTTTGCTTCCGTACTCTAGTCAAGGTATCAAGAACCGAAAGTCGATCGAGGTATCGGCCGTTACGTCGACCAAGTGTGGGTGAAATGTCGAAGAAGTGACCGATAGACTGTAGCGGCGGACTAAGCGACACTTATTGGTCGAGATTCAACTGACACTCGACCGATAGACAAGACGAGATAACATTTATTTGGAGTCTTATACCAGCTGATACATCGACTGTTTTCCAAATAAATTAAAATTACAACCTTCTACGTTAAGGCGAGCCGTATGTCGACCGACAGTTGACCGAGATAGTGGCCGCCGATACATCGTCGACACCCCCAATGACACACATGATTCAACTTCCTCCTGCCCTAAACTGCCGCTTATAAGACCTGGGCTTGTATACAAATTTGTAAGGGGTTTTAGGAGGACTTATCAACGGAGGGGCTTATAGAAAAAATACAATGGACGAGAAAAAGTTCTTCGAAACAAGCTATAGGATAAAAATACGTTTTGCATTAATTTTACTAGTTTATTATAAAGGTTCAAAAGGTCATAATAATCAAATTCCTTTCAATGCACAGGTTTCTTTGTTTTAAGGTAGATGTGCCTATAACATGGGGGAGGGGTTCATAACAGTGACCAACTTCCTTTGAATACCATTTTCTAAATCAAATTTCGCAAATTCCTCAATTTCGGTACGCTATCCCAGACTCCTACCCTTATAAATGGTGTGGTAGTCTTTAATTTATTGTCCAACGAGAAGCTCTTATAGTGATCTCTCATAGCTTAAAATAATACGGACAACGAACGCTTTTTTTGACCCGAGTGAAATGCTTTCGTGTAAAGTCAACCCTGCTCTACGGATACTGATGATTTGCACAGTTCATTTTGACAAGTTTGAACCGAGAGAGGTTATGTGAGTACCAAGGTCTTGCACCCGCTGCAATCCTATTCGAAAGTGGTGGGGATATTTCTTACCCCTTCGCAGCCGTTTTAAGGGTCGTCTAGGAGAGAAGCGTTGCGTGACGACCCTAAAAGCGGATGCGGAGGAGATTATTCATACCCCTGAAATCCCTAAAGAAAGGATAATCTGGGCGTGGCTCAGACTTGGGATTCACCTTTTATCTTGAAACACGACCTCGCTTGCCCAGTGGTAGTCTTCTTGACCCATGTGCCTTGTCATCATGGATTGCACGTGCGGTGAAGTTTAAACCTCCAGATTGTTTTTAACCCTCTAGGTCTTCTAGTAAAACTTGAGTAAGAATTATAGTCAGCACGAATAATGGAAGGTGACATCGCCGGTATTTCCGCAACAACTTCTAAAGTGCTTAAAACTGAAAGATCAGATTTAGATGATTCCCGTATTTTATCATTGACAGCATGAATAACATTTCATGTTCTTGAAACATTATTAAAGGCATTGATGATTTTTTTTAGGCAGAAAGCTTGTCAATATTGAGATCAAATCCATCATTATTGTCTGAACCTTCTTCTGCGTTTTAGCAGTGGTATTTTACAGAGAAATTAGGTGCTAATCTTGTTAATGGGTATATGAGTAAATGTACTTTGTCTTGTAGCATGGCAGATGAAAAGGATTCATCACATCAGTTCGATGACATCATCAAGACGGTATGCGAATTCGGAAGATGGCAAAAATTTATCTATTTCACAACCTGCGCCCTTGTCATTGTGCCCAGTGGCATTCATATAGCTGGAATGTACTTCATAACTGGTACACCTAAATTCCACTGTGTCACCCCAAATACCACGTGTCTTGAGAATAAGTGCTGTGACAACTGTACAGAGTATGCGTTTGATGGACCATTCATCAGCACAGCAACCGAGGTACGTATACATGTACATGTAGTTAAATTAACCTTTTCACCAGAGTGAAAATTCACAAATTTTTGCAATTGCGAATTTGTGAAATCCTTAGAGATACACCCTACTCAATAAATTTTGGTTTATTTGAATGGTAACACACTAAGATTTTGTCGATTGACTTAAGAGCGAATGTAACCATAATGAATTCATCCCACAATAACTCATTCCAGAGCCGGCATTCTCCCTAGGCAGAGATTGTTTACACGATAACCAGCTACCTCCAATGGAAACAATTACGTTACTAACAAAGACATTTAAAAGACTACATAGCGTCTGTAGTCGAGTTAGCGAGAGTTCGAGTTATCGATGCGAGTGAGAGTACCTTGGAGTGAGCGAGAGGCAAAATCGCGAGGTAGAAGACCGTGATCTCTTGCGCGTTTTCCTCCTTCGCTCGTAACTGAATGCTCACTAGCGCCACCATCCTGAGGGACTGCTGGCCAAATAGATACACAACCTCAACCCCCCTGCGCGACCTCAAAATGGGCAAGCAGATAGTGCGCATGCGTTGAGCTTGGAATGGAAGGCAACAACAGTTAATGAGACACGTCTTCAACACAGATTCGTCTGAACAGTATAAAAAGATTACCTCATTATAGGAAATGAACAATGCACTCTATTGACTCGATTTTGAAAAAATCGTGTTAATTTAATTCATCTTAATTTACGTTGTTTTACAGCACCTTTCTTTCAATAACAGAACCTCGTCTGCTCATAGTTCCTCTATCAACGCCTCGGGGTCACTGTCTGACAGTTCTTCTTTAAGAATTGAGTTAAAAATGTCTTTCGACTGGTCTTCGCGTTGATCTGTTTCCTAGAAAGGATAGCTAACTTCTTCAATCTTTCTTCTTACGGAGCAATAACATGATAACAATGAGATAACAATGGCTGGAAGTGCTGCTGTTTTTTTCTTTAGATATGTGTTGAGAAGTTTGTATTGCAGCAAATTCGCGTAAAATAAAGTTAGGCGCACATTGTTGTCTAAAATCTCGCGTAAATTTGATGTATGTAAACGTAACTTTTGGACAATTCGCATTAATTTTGTGTTAAGTAAATTTTCTTCGTGCTGCCAACGTGCATCGTTTATTTCCTATAATAAGGTAATTCCCTTGCAACTTGATTTCGTTTTGCAGTGGAATCTGATTTGTGACAGAGCTCATGTGGGTGCAAATGTGCAAGCTGGTTATGCTGCTGGAATGTTGGTTGGCTCATTCGTTTTTGGAGCCATATCGGATGTCTTTGGACGACGATTTTGTATGCTTCTGTGCTCCGTGCTTGCGGTACGTACGATACTCAAAGACAACACCCAAGACTGCGAACAGTCTCTCTTTTTCTTCAGATTTATTGAGGGGAGTGCATGCGCGCGCGAGCGTCGAGCAACTGCGAGAAATGAGGACGGGGCATTTCCCGCCTCGTGCCCTCTGTCACGCGCGTGGACATTATCGTCTCTTTCGCGTTTCGCTCGACGGACTAAGAAATAAGAGAGACTGTTCGAAGTCTACAAAATCCTGTCAAATACCTATTTTTAATACCTATCGTTAAAAGGCTTATGTTCGAAAGGGGGTGAATTACGAAGGGGGCAGTATCATACGAAGGAAATTCCTTTAAAAATCGTTTGGGCTTTTAATCGGAGGGAAACTTGTGTCAGACGGGACGTCCTTGCCCCAAGTGTTCAAAAGGCGGATAACGCTATCCAGTGGATAGCGCAATTGGTTTTCTTAACACTTAGCTGCTGGATAGTGATTTATTCGGTGGATAGCTCCTGATCCTACATTTGAACAACCCGGGCCTGGAATAGAGGTGTCTTAAAGGAGAAGGTTCACCTTGGTTAATAAAATGCAATGGTTATTTATGAAGCACGATAGATTTCTTCGCTATATGTTTTTATTTGCTCTTTTGCACAACATTGAATAACACTCCTATAATTTTAAACTAACTCATGAATAGAAACGTGACATTTATTTTATTCAGTCACTGTCTGTCCCCCAAAACAAAAGATTGTGCCCTGTCCCACGGTAAACTAAAGGACCATTGTTCACATTGTAGATTTTTTTATGGCTTTTATAAGCTGTGTTTTCTACTAACTTCGGTTTCACTGTTAACCCTAACCTTATTTGGATCGCACGTCGGAAATCTGAACTCGAGACTGCGTGACCGAAGAGAGCGCGAGGGGTGATGGGAAGGAGGACGATGAAAAGGAGTCTCCCCTCTTTCCTTCTTCGCATCACCCCTAGCACCCCCCTTGACCGCGCATCTTCCGTTAATAGTGAACTCTGGCAACAGTACGGGAGAAGACGGAAAACCTTGTTTGACAAGCGTGGCCATAATGTTTTTTTGGGAAAGTGTTCCGCCAAATTTCACCCTCGTTTTAACAGAATTTTGAGTAAATGACCAGAAAACATAAATGGAAGCGAAGATCACGACAAAACACGCAAGTAATAGCCCTGTCACGTTTGTCGCACACAAGTGAAGTGCCATTGTCTTCTTTATGCCATGCTGTTGCGTAAACTCACTAATAATAACAGAAGTTTCACTGTACACCACTTTTATTAGACACTGTTCAGCCTGGGGGCGAGTTTGGTGGACTGCCTGTCATTCTTCACCTTCCTCCGTTTTGGAACGTCAGCCTCCATCACGGGCTTCTTTGTGTGTCATTACGTGTACATCCTGGAACTTGTAGGTCCCAGTTATCGCACTATGGGCGCGAAAGTGATGGACTTCTATTGGGTGACTGGTGCCTCTATCATGGCGCTCCTGGCTTACCTCATCCGGGATTGGCGAACTTTGCTTCTCGTGGCAAGCTTTCCGCCAGCTCTCTTTCTTCTTTTGTGGATGTATGTTAAGCAGTTTTTTCATTTTGTCACACTTTACAGGACGCACTCTGAAAAAGAGCACCGTGAAAAGAATTTGATGTTGACAGTCGACTCTCTCTTAAAGGACACCACTATAAGACAGACATCTCGGTAAAACGGACACCTAAAGTTGGTCCCTGCCTTTCTTTACAGTCAACTCTCTCCAAGACGGACACCTTTGGGACCGGCACTAAGTGTTAGTCTAAGAGGGCCGTCCGTCTTAAAGAGAGTTAAACACGGAAGCAAAGAAAGGCAGGGACCCACTCTAGGTGTCCGTTTTACCGGTCTTTATAGAGGTGTTCGTTAAGAGAGAGTCGACTGTAATCCCATATTTAACTCTCTATAAGACGGACATCTCTCTTAGACGGACTCTTCTTGCCAGTCATAAAAGTGCCCGTCTTGGAGAGAGTTGACTGTATTAAAGTCTATTTAACGTCGATAATTTAAGATGCATGAATAGTAATGCCTAATTCGGGTTGTGTAGAGTTCTATGTCTTCTTGAGCATGAGCCGATATGCACCCATTTAAAGCTAATTTTTCTCTTCCACAGGGTGCTACCAGAATCGGCAAGGTGGCTTCTCGTTAGGGGAGAAGTGGAAAAGGCGCATGACGTCCTGAAGACGTACGCCGACAAGAGTGGAGTGACAGTGGACTCAGATTCTTTAAGAGGTTCACTGAAGAAATGTTACCAAGGAGAAGCAGAAGCAGAAACACACAAGATCCGTCACACGCCGCTTGACCTACTGAGAACACCACGTATGCGCAAGCGAACCCTTGTTCTTTGGTTTAATTGGTAAGATAACTAAGCTCTTTTGTTTCACTGACGGTGTTACTGCGAAAACCTCGCTATACAGGCTGCACAATGTATCCTGGGAGATTCATGCAAAGGTCTCGTAGTTTTCCGCGCCATTGCGAGACAAGTTGCAACAAACTGGGTGCATTGCCTGACTAAAATAAAATGGTCACGTGTAGTAATTGCTGCAAGCTGGCATTTATTCTACCTTTACGCTTTTGGCACGAAGAAGTTTGTGAGATATGCTTTTTGAGGGGGGCAATTCTTTTGTGCAACTGGTGTTGTATTAGAATTGAGGAACACTCCCTGACAGTTTTACCTGCATGTAGTGTAAAAGTGAGTTTGGATTATATTGTCGCTTAGTTCTTACCAATAATTTCTCCAATTTGTCATTCCTCGAGCCCAGTTTGCTTCGGGTAATAACACGCTTTCCTCTGACTGTATGTGTATACATTTTATGCTCCCATTTCATGTGTATTCTGTCTTTTAATGCTTCCATTTTACCTGCATTCTGTCTTTTCTTGAATTTTGGGTAGACAAACATCTATTACTCTCTCTCACCTCCCCGCAGCGATGACCCTGCGCCTCCATTATTAGAGCTCCCAGAGCCGCCTCCTTTCCATGACTTAACAATACCCGGGGTGATGTGCGCGTGGTACCGGTAAGAATTTTGAGTTTTTAAGTATTTTTCTTTCTTTCTTTCCTCAGGGTGGTAGTGAGCTTGGTGTACTTTGGTTTTCTGTTGTACATCTCTAACCTAGCTGGAAGCCCGTACCTGAATCTCTTTCTGATGTACCTTACAGACATACCTGTCCAAGTCTTCCTTTCGTGGTTTCTTATGAAAAAGTACGTATTTTCTTCCGTAACGGTTCAGAGCTGTAAAAAATATTGTGCCCTTATAATTTCTGGCTAGAGTACTGAATTTATTGAAGGGCCCACCCTCTTTATTCCTTCTTTTCGTACATTTCCGTTCCCAACTCCTCGACGCTCTCGAAGTTAGTGTCCCTGTGTGGACATTCTCTGATGCAGCTCTACGTTACCTGTTCCTCTGTCTTTGTGAAGCAGTTGCGATAGCACCAGCGCAAAAACATTCTGCGGTGTTCTAGTAAATGAGGGCCACGCGGTCGTAAATCAACCAATAGCGGATGAGCAATAAGGCTGTAGTAAGCCAAGAGTGAGTTTCCTTAAACATAAAGGGCTCATTGCAAACGTTGTCAGTACGTATATCTTTTAACGTCGTTGCCGTCAGAGGTGTTGTCAAGGGATTGGTGGGACGGTGTTAGGGGTGGGTGGGGGGTTGGGGAAAGAGGTGTAAGTCAGTGCAGATTCTAGTATAGTCAACTGCTCTTCATTCGTAATCTACTCACACCCTCTCATGTCTGATTTCAATTTCCCTCTAGATTTGGTCGTCGTCTTTCCCATTGCGGCATAATGATTTGCTGTGGTCTATCCTGCTTGCTTGTTCTTACTTTATCCGAAGGTAACTCCTCTTAATGTTTCTTCTTCGCAGATCAAAAGGCTGATTTACTAGTACAGAAATGTTCTTGTAACATCTGTGAGGGTCTCAGTCGAGTTCCCTTGCAATCGTTAACAACCTTCGTAGTTTTTTTTTGATAAAGGGCCAATATCAGACGTATTAGCAATGTTAAAATACCTGTGACTGTCTGTCGAAGGTATGGTATACACCTTTTTTGGACGTGTACTCGAAGTTCTTTTTCAAATGATGCATTGATTTATTAGTAGGAGGTTACGAGAGCGTACGTTCTTTACACATGGTTTATACCCAGGATTCATATCATAAAGAGGAA